>NC_081760.1:9197463-9245027 GCF_963082965.1 Carassius carassius
CAACCATCCCACCCTGATCCCTGCACAAACTTCCTGAACATCCATAAAATGATTTACTCACATGGAACAGTTGTTGTTGTAATGTCTGTATGTGTGTGTCTGTTCTGGCCAGACAGACAGTGAGCTTACACACACAAGACAAAGAGAGAGGAATGGGATAGCGCCCTTCAGACCACACATCTCGCAGACTGTGTGTAAAAGGACTTCACGCTCAATGCTGTGCGGCTGCCCAAGAAACCACTCAGTGTCTTGAGCTGGTCCTGTCATATGAAAGGAGGAGTTAGTGAGTCAGTGAGTGAATGAAGTGTGGTGTTAAAGCTAAGGGCTCGTAACTGAAAATTGATAACTGGTTTAAGAAAATCAAAATATGCCTTTGAAATTGATTTTCCCTCAAGGTTACTCCAGAAGAACAAATATAGTAAATGACAGATACTTATGTAAGACAATATATACTTTTATACTCCTATACCTATAATGCATAATCTTAACAATTTGAATCACCTTTTCAATTTTTATATCTTTGTCCAACTTTCACTTAATTCATTCAGTGGACAAATGCCTCTACTATTAGTTTATATCTGTGACTTATTCTAGAGCAATTAAACTCCAATCCTAAAGGGATACTTTAAAGAAGGAGAACGATTATATGCCTGCATATAATCATGTACTTGCCAAGAAATTAAGCCTTTGATAAAGTGAAACTGCCCAAAAGCTTATGAACAGAAATTGCATTCTGATGTGTTTGTCAAACAATTATTTAATTAGCATCCGATATTTCATTCAACATTAATCTTCTGGTCACTTCAAATGAAATCATCTTTAGCCTGTGGATGCCTTTCCACTTCTCTTTTCTTCTGTTGGCTTTGCACTTCAGTTGTGGCGTTGATGCCACCACTTGACCCACCGACTCTCAAGTTTATATTCCTGTGGGTGAAAGCCAACACCATAGACCACCCCTCCTGTGTGGTACTCCATCAGATCCTGGTACATATTAATGTTATTTTTGGGTCATTTAACTGCGCTGTGTAGGAGGGCTGGGAGCCTGGGACTGACGCAAAACTGTAAATCATGGAGCTGTGGAGCAGGCTGATGCCATAACAGATAATCATATGGATTTTAGGTGAAGTTAAAGTAGTCCCTGAACAGGACTTTATTGGGTAATGATACAGGCGCATGCATGTAGATGTGCTGACAGGCATGTTTTTAACACTGACACCTATACAACATATATTAGCTGACCTATCTTTATAGAAATTTTCTGAATTTAATAAAATGCAGTACCGGATAAAAACAAAAGACATTTAGACATGCTAGAAATTAGATGACTTTTGAAATTGTTGAATCTGGTTTAGTGCTCACACAAGCTAGTACTAGTCAAGAAATCTAAAAATGTGCTTTTTTTGGTATCATTTAAAAGAAAATGCCTTTATGCAAATACAAAAATTATTTATTATGCCTGAAATAAATATGCTTACATTAGGTAATACCAATAAAAGTCAATTTAAGGATTGGACCAGAATGGGTAACATTTAACAGTATACTGTAGCATTTTTATGTTACAAATTACCATACATTTCCTAATTTAAAATAACTCAGTAGTTGTGACTTTGTGGTTTATATTTGTGGTTAGTTCAGTGAAATCTGCCTTGTGAACACAAGGAAGCATATTTTGCCAAGTCAGGTGGTGTTAACGTTTTACATTTGTAATTTAATCAAAACAATTCATTAATCTATACTCAATAAAAATCATAAAAAGGTGTTTAGTTCTTAAACTACATGATTAAACAACGTTTGTGTCATGACAAGTATTTAAGTGATTCTTCAATTAAAGTCACTTTTGACTTCAAATCATAGATCTTTAAAATCTTGCATCTGTTAAAACACATCACATTAAGGATTTGATCAACTTTCAGTGGTGGTAATGCCATGATGGCTTTTTGCCACTTTTTTTCCCCCCAAACAATGTTTTATATAGAGAGAGGGGGAAATTGGGTTGGGGACAAGCTCGAAACAGTCTTAAAATTAGGGGAAATTAAACGTTTTTAGATACAATCTATAATAATACATTTATAATCATTTCTCCTTTTAGAATGGTCCTGTTTTTATCTTTAAAATCATCATAGGGGATAGTTCCCCTTATTGAAGAATCGCCCATTCATAGGCTTATTGTTCTAATATTCATTTTTAACACTGATGTTCTGTGGGAGTTCTTGTTTCTCAGATCATGTCTTCTCAGAGGTGGGACAATCGCTCATATTTTCTCGCGGGGAATGACATCAAGGCCCGCTAAGAGCGGCTGAGACAGCCGTGTGCTAATGGAATATGACGAACTGTTCTCCGGTTCACCTCTCGCCACCTCGGGACTGCTCAGCCAGGGATGAGAGAACGAGAAGGAGATTTCGCGATTTACCCGCCTTTTGAAGTGCAAGGCAGACGGTGAAAACATAGCCGCTAATGCTAGCGCGCATCGTGGAAGGCCCTGTCTGTCTGTCTGCGTCTGCTGGAGACGGTAAAGTAATACCACATGTGAGAGGAACGCCGAGTGAAGAGCTTCTTGACCACCCATCCCATATGATGATACCAGGTGTCCCGCGCTTTGTTCTCTTTGTGCGTGTACCTTCGTTATATAAAAAAGCGCTCTGACAGGGATGGTCTCTGGAAAATCTGCACAGCAGATGCCATGAACGGGGTGAACACCCACCGTTGTCCCACGATAGGACCCCTTCTGTTTGTGATTAGAATTCTTGTCAACTCTTCTTCCTTTCATATATGGGTCAGTGACGTGACACTCTTTTGTCCGAGTCTATTAGGTATTTAATAAATTGCAGTTCATACCGAAAAAAAGACTTGAATAAAAAACATTTCTAAATTGAAATGGATATCGATAATTTTGAGATATTTATGGGAGAAAATATTTAGCTGTCCGGAGGCTCATTAAAATCACAGTCTATGATTAAAATACTGAGAAAAAAAAGTATTTTGAAAAAGTCTTCAGCGTCTGTCAAGGTCGTCTGGGGTTTTCAATATTATTAATTGTTCATTTTATAAAAAACAAACAAACTAGGAAGCCATTTTGTTGTCATGTGACAGGTCCCCATAAGACCATCATGAGAGTGTCAAGGCCATTAACCTACGTTAAAAAAAAAACACCCACACACACATTTTTGCCTTTTTATGAAAATGAAGTAACCTTAAGAAAATAGTTGTGAAATAGATTGTTTTCTGCTTTTTTTCAGGAAATTTTTAGGATATTTGTAATTGATCCACATTCCAGAGGTATGGGGGGGAAATGAAGAGGTGTTTAGACAAATGTGTTATGACTGCATATCACTGTAGGGCCTTTGAGAAATTCAACTGTAGGCATTGGAATGAGGAATAGGCTGTCGTGAATCACTGAAAACTCAGAGCAGTTTATATACATAGCCTAAATCCTAATACTTATGTTGCTTATCTCGTAAAACCAGCTGATTTTCGTTTTGCCAACTTCTTGCTATTGAAAAACATATTTATTTGATCAACATAAGGCATCCACAAATGGTCTGCTAAACCAGCTGTGGTAAGACACATTGTAATTTCACATTGTAGCCTATTTTTTTTTTAGTTTTAAAAAATAAAATAATTAATATATGATGTTTATGTATTTGTCAGACATTAGATATCTACTTTATATATTTGTATACACTGAGTGGTTTAATTGCCTCAATAAGTAATTAGAATTAAATAAATTGTGCAATATTTACAATAAATATTTTTTTCTTACTCTTCTATGTGTGAAATAAACATTTCAGGAATAACTTAATAACATAATTGTTTTTAGCTAAAGTTAGAACCAGACACAGCGCTATGCCACCATACTCTTCTAAGCGAAGCCTACTGCAGCAGTGTGTTTGTGTCCAGATCTGTGCAGCTGACTGGTTGGGGGAGGGTGGAGGGGAATGAAGGTACTTGGTTGTATCCACCATGTAATGTTCATTTATCTGCTCCTACATTTGTGGCTGCTCTCCCAGTGGTCCTATGCCTACACAAGCGCATTGGGAGGTTAACATTCAATGCCATCCTTTGTTGAATTGCCCCACCAGTGTTGCCTCTGTATACATTTGTCACACATTTCAACAGCAAAAACTGAAGTGATGTGGACCTTGAAGGAATGGGGGAAACCGGATTAGAATGAGACAGTACAATTATGTTTGAAAGGGAATAGCCTGAAAATTATAGAACAGACGTTTGACCCCAGAGCACATTTTATGCTGAAGTGGAAATAGTTTTGTAGTTTAGTTGTGTTATTTTATGCATTATATATCTAGATTTGCCAGAGCACGTATGAATTAAATTAATCTCGAATGGTGCTTTATTTTAGAAATTTGTGACAGATGATATCCTCTTTTAATGCAAGTCCCACTGATCTGATCCAAAAGCAACTGATGATGCCTGTGCATGCGTGCGCACTAAAGAAACATGTTATGCGTGTACAAGCACAGCCGTTTGTAAGCTTTGAGGGCTATAGTGTTGTGACGCGAATAGCCCCCACCCACGGCGTGTTCTAATAGGATTACCAATCACTTAGCTCGTATATTTGCATCCTTTAGCATCCTTTCAGGGTCACTGGCCTCTTCCGCTGCATGTTTTTTGATCAGTGATGCACGTTCGCTTCTGGTCAACGAGGGCACAAACCGAGACAACCCAGCAAGGCTGTGAAATTGTGCCGGCGACGCAGCAAGCTTTTCCTGTCCTCAAGCCCAGTGCCATGGCCTTTGCCTTTTCTCTTGCCATTTCGCAACACATTCTCTCCCTTCATCAATTTTCATTGAAAACTGACGTTCTATACCTTTGTCTAAAGTTCTACGTTTCTGTTTCGTTTGCAGCTACCCTGCTAAATGATCTCTATAGTTTCATCTTTTATTGCTTCAATTTGCATATATATTAAATAAATGTTGTATGCTAGCTGTGGGTCAGAGTGTACCCTGCTGCACGCGCCGATCTCAGCTGCTTTTTGTTTTAGCAAAGCACCTGCTTAACGAAGCAAGGCGGTTTGTGCAGTTTTGAATGCATGTTATATATTTTTACAAGGTAATGTCAAGTAATTATGGTCCTCGCAGTAGATTCGTTATATGGATTTAATATTTTTATTTGACCCACATCAGCATACCGATATAAGATAAAAGTAAAAATAATAAAAATAAAAAAAGGAATTTAAAATCCCTAGACGAAAGTGAACAAGCAATAAAATCAAACTGACAACAATGAAAAATAGCTTAGTTTGAACATCCACTTTCAGCCGCAGATTATGAGCATATAGCCCTAGAAATTATATTAAGGCTGATATAAGTTCACATACTTTACTGTTTGATTTTGAACCTTAAAAAGTTGACAAACATACAAACATACAAAAACATACAAGCTTGTTATTTGAACAGTTGAATTATATTGTATTATTTGAATGGCGTGTAAACAGCTTGCTCCGCATTCAAAGGCTTTTCGCAAACGATTGTGTATATTTGTTAAAACACTAGATTTTAGTTAAACACGTGAAACACAAACATGGGGCAGTCTATATTGTACTTTGCTTATTACTTGTCAGAATATATAGCCGGGCCTTATGACTTTTATTTTATTTGTTTGGATGGTCAGTAAATAATGTCCAAATTTCCCATTAAGCATCTTGTGTTATTATTTGATTTGCAATGGCACTTAACATGGACTTTATTTTTTATTTATTGTAGCCTATAATTTAAAATTAATAATAATCTAAGCCCCTTCATATACGATTTTATTACAGGAAAACACGAGGGATTGGCTTGTCCGTATTAAAGCTAATTAATTTCAAGTAATGAATGCTGCAATAATTGTAATAAAATAACCCCATCGTTCTAACCTGTTTAAATAAGTAATGTCAATTGGTTTGGGGCATTTAATATTTAATGTACAGGTGTTTTGAAATGCTTCTCTCTGCTATATGCGAGAGAGTTAATTAAATCCGCTGAATATAATACGCAACGGTTCTATTAGCAGCAGAATAATTAAAAATAAAAGCGGACTGCGGGCTCCTGAGGTGGAAACCCCCCGTATTCCACGGAGGATGTCAAAATATGTATTCCCTCAACGAATCTTTACCTTACGGAATGGCAGGAATTCATTTGCAGTCTATTCTATATTATAAGAGTGGAAAAAAAAGATTTAAGGTAGCTAATCCATGTTTAGATTCTATTATTTGTAATAACGTTACAAATTACGTTTAGAAATGTGTAGAACTCCAAAATATAATAATAAAACGTGAAAAACTGTATAAATAGACTTTCAGCCCTCTGTCATCTTTTTTTCATATTCTACCTATATTCTTCTTCTATCTCGCGGACTATAGCTTACGTGTGATAACGGACTCATATTTAAGAACAAGAACTTATTTAGAAATTATTTAGCTGTGCAATTTTCGAGCAGATTTGTGCAGAAAAGATTTGTGGCAGTACTTCTGCAACATGTCCTGATGACTGATCGTCCAAATATGCAAGCAACACCAGCACATCACCAGTCCCACACACGTATAAAGAACAGTCTCTTAACATGGTCTGACATGGTAGTATTCCTTTTTGTATGAACCACTGACCATTCTAAACATTCCAAAACAATTTATTCTGACCAACAAAAGATGATAAACCTCTGATATGAACTCGTTCTATTTATAGAAATCTCGGAGTCAAAACATGAAAAGGAAGACAAGGCCTGCTGGAAAGACAAAGAGCCAAATATTTTGTTGTTGTCATGAATCCGAGCTTCTACCTTGTAAAGATTGGCTGTTTATTATTATTTTTTCTTAATATTATTTCGTTGTTTTTAGGTTCTGTTAATAAGCCTACAGAAGTATGGGTATTAACCATAACAAAATTAAACAGACATATTGCTTAAGTCTTGTCCCAACAATATACCTGCACCCTTTTTAACAGGATATTTAACGTAGGAACTCATTGCCTTATACTTTAATACTGATTTTCGAAAATCCTCTCCTCTTGTGTTGTTTTGGTCATAAATGACTTGTCACACTCACGTGTAAAAATGTGTAGGCTACAAACAGTCTTTTACAGTCTTACAGTCCTACATATTTTATGCTATTTGCACTGTTAGACCCCTCAGATCTTAAAACTATCTTAAAATTATTGTATGTAATTATAATCAAATAGCCTTAATGATCTGCACGTTTAATGATCATTACGTTTATCTTAAAAACTAAAATATGGTTATTATTTATCAAAATAATTTTATAGTAATGTTCACAGGCCAGCAGCTGCTTTTGTTAAGCTGAAATTCACAACGGATTCTTTATTGCCTTCAGAACATTTAATACTTTGAACGTAATTTTTAATGATGCTTTACGTTAAATACGTGAAATGTTCGCAGTTATTGTAGCCAGTGTTTTGAAACATCCACGATATTGTTTTGACTGCTTAACTTGACCTTTTAACCTCGTTGGGAGAGTTTCCTCAATCTGTTCTTTGAGACAGACTCCTGCACACTGCCTCGCAAAAACACTGCTATACACAGCCAAAAGCCGAGCGCTTTTCTGCACTGATGTTGTCCTGGCACCAAAATCGTATGACGGCAACATTGAAAAACTATATTTATGGTTGGTAAACAACAGTTAGGCAGTTCGTTAAAATTATTTGTGATGCATAAATTCTGATGCATCGAATCGTGGGACTTTACATGAAAAAATAAAAGTAATAATAAATGCCTAAAATGCCGTTCAGCATAGGAGGAAAAAGTAATCAGATAGGCTATTGCCTCGTCTAAAGTCTAATTAACGCTGGAAAATTCTAAGAGCACAATTAGCCTACCTTATAGACCTACCATTGAACTGCGCAGAATTTTGCTTTAAGTCAATAGCTACATGGCATCATACATATTGAAGTCAAATAATAATAATAAATGATAATAAAGGTTAATTTGTGTATGTGTGGGGGATAACTAGTAGGCCTACTGCCAACCAAGCTCAAATACATCGCATATTATTAGCTCAGCTTAAAATGGCCTTAAATTATCAATTTAACTTTTGTTTTCAATATTTTATACTTAACTGTTTGTATAAAAATGACATATACAACTTAAAATGTGCGAAATGGAATAATGAGAAAAAAAAATTGTAATGGAAAAAAATATAGATAGGGCTATGTGAGAACCTATTTCTAAAAAGACAAATTCGAAAGATTGTAAACCTTAAAACAGGCTCACTTCCGAAGAATTATATCAATGTTACAATTTCTCCCATCATAAAAAATAAATCAATAAAAACAAATGGCAGTAGTGCATTATAAGCTATAGCGTAAAACATCTTATGATTGCAGTGTAACCACAACCCACTGCCACGGTTAGAAAACCAGAGTAGTGTAGAAAAGCATCGTTTTGTACATTTATTTAAAAAAAACACTCAGGAGTTTGGGAGAAAGACAAGTCATCGTAGCGTTTAAATATCTACAAATCCTGTAATTATGTTGAGATTTTGTAGACTAGGCTACTACTACTACAAAAAAAAAAAAAAAAAAAAAAAAAAACCATGGCACATTCTACCTTTTTTTTTTATTTCAGATAACATAATCTGAACATAATAAAATCTTTGGCTTGAAGCGTTGGTTCAGTCACGCATTTGAAGAACTGTGAGATAAGGGGTTTAAAAGACAGTGCTTTCACACAAAAAAACTCTTAACAAGCCTGATACTTAGGCCTACTGGAACGGTGAGCAACCACATTGGAAAAGGAGAAGAAACGTTAGAAATATTCAGCAAGTAAGGAGCAATACAGACATCCCCTTACCTGGAATTAAATATACACATCTTACAGTTTTGGCTATAAATAAATTTTTATAATCTTCATATTTAGACGCATGTCCATATACTGTATGATAAACAGAAATCTGTTAAATATTGTATCTTCGTTTCGCAGAATTCGGAGACATTTCCTTTTCATATGATTCATAAAAAATATGAAAAATCCCTTTTGTCGGGGTCAGCGTCCATGGCCTTGTTAGGAGAGAAACCAGGCCATTTTATTCGCTATCGTCTTTAGCTTCTTGAACTGTTGTTGTGGAATGGTTATAGAGTCCTTGAGCCATGAGCTGAAGAGCGAGGCCGTTCTTATAGCCAGTGGCCTTTTTGATTTTGGCCCTCTTATTTTGGAACCAGATTTTTATTTGCGACTCATTGAGGTTGAGTTCCTGGGCCAGCGACTGTCTCCGCTGCTCCGTAATGTACCGATTCGCCTGAAACTCGGCTTTAAGTCTCTGCAGCTGTTCAGCCGTGAAAGCGGTTCTCGGTCGCTTGTCTTCCTTCTCGCTTTTCTTCTTTTTCAATTTTCGTGTCCTTGGGCCTAGTGTAGAAACAACAATAAAACGAAGACATAAATATCATAAAGCAGCATGAACGCTACATACCCACACCTGACAGAGAATGCCTTGGCACGTGAGTAAAACGTTTGATGCGCTTTTAACTTTAGGGCCCACCTGACACTTCCGTATTGGACAAGCTATTTTAGCTGTACTCTTTAGAAACGTCGATGTGGAATTCATACTGCTTTTCTTTATACCGCGCTGTCTCTTTCATTTCTGAATAAACAATTAGTGTTTGCAATTAAACCTTATAAGAGTGTTTGTAAGGCCTATGCAAAACGAATGACCTCAGCTGAGAGGCTAATTGCAAAGAAGGCCAAGGAATAAAATGCAGCTAAAATAACATCCAGTTATCTCTCTAAAACGCAAATAGCTGTTATCTTTAAAATTCATTGTTAAATGAATAAAAATTTTAATCATAAGCAATTGATACGCAGATCTGAAAAGCAAGCATGCTTGTAGGCCTCAGTCCTCGATTGTCGCTTTGAGCTGACGCCCGTCGAACAGCGGGAAAGCCGAACGAGTCTTTATATGAGTTTGCTTATTCTTACTATAAAGCTAATCTTATATAATATATATATATATATATATGTAATTTGTAGGTAAAATAAAGAAAGAACCACTTCAACCAACATTATCTCCAAAATGGCTTCTGTACATCACATTTGGTTTGGTTTAGTGAACTGTTTGGGCTAGTATATGTATATTAGCCAAAATGATAACATGTCTACAATATCAGTATACCATATTTCGCCCCGTTTTCCAAAACAAAGGCGAAGTTCGAAATCAATGTTATTGTCAGTCACACAGAAAATGAAAATCGATCAGTTTCAATTTAATCAGTTTTTATTGTTCTGCGGCCTCTCTTTATAAAACGGGCAGGCGATTAGGTAAGTTATAAACCGTTATTTCGATGTAAATTTAATATAAAACATTTTAAAATCCAAGTAATTTTGCCAAATTGCTAAACTGCTTAGTGCTCATAAAAAAAAAACTAGCGCTCTGCAGACGACCAGAGTTGTTTTCTGAAGATAACTGTGTTTACAGAAAAGGTAAAACTTTTTTTAAATTATTTTTTACATATCGACGATAATATTACACGTGTAGGCCTAAGTTTAGCTTCACTGCAACAAATTAGTATTATTTTTTTTTACTTTAAAATGTCCATGAATAATGCAGCTCATATGCAAATCCCTTCACGCAAAATAAGAAAAATAAAAAAATAACATAAAAAAAATGCATAAAAAAGAAAGTTAAAAAAGCTAAAGACTTGCTAACAGCATATGCAAAGGAAATATCACCATGCATATGTGGCATTACACACAAGTCAAGAAAACAACTATCTGCATTACCAGTCAACAACTGAGAAGAACCCTAAGTCTTTCCTTCAAGAAACTGCATTCGAATGATCGAAATGCTGCTTGCCGTCTGTGAAAGTCCAGTGTCTGATAGCTCAATCAGTAAGTCAATCAGTGAAGTCAATCAACGCATCTTTTCCAACAGCCCAGCTGAATTTGTGTCGGGTATCCAATGTAAAATGTTGTCAGTTAACCAAAATATGTAGCCTACCCTACTTCATGTGGTAACAATAAACGAACTTGCAGTATTCAAGTCCACAAATTATTTAAAATCATTGTAATCAAAATGATAACACTGGGTTTAAGGGTCAGGGCAGGTAGAAACAGCCACTGAATGGAACTGTACACGTTTTACAGTGTGATTAACACTGAACAGAATCTATGCTTTCGGCTGACCCTTATTGGCACAAAAAAAGTTAAGACGCTTACACAAATATCTATGGAACAACCCAAAATCCTAATTTCAGTATATATCAGCAGTATTAAGTTATCGTGTATTTAAGAGAAAAAAAACATTGTTGATTACATTTATCGCGGCACTTTTTCTCTTCTTTGGTATTCTTCATTAATATAAAGCTATTGTACTTACATTATTAAAAAAACAAATACTAACAGATAAGCACATACAACCCCTGTGGTCATAGACTAAGATAAATGAAATTGCCTAGTGCTGTAAGTTATTCAAAATAACACCAATAACGAGCATAACAATATGCCGATAAACTATGGTTAGACGGAATATTTTTAAACAGATACTATCATCTAAATATTAATCCATAAATATTATCTAAATTTACACATTTACTACAGTAAAGTAGTCTAGTAGCCTATTCATTTTTGGATTTTCATGGTCAAAGGCTAATTATTTTGTAGCCTATAGAATTAGAATCAGAATCAGGTTGCAACCAGTATTAGAATTCTGACGCCAACGTACTTTCTCCAGAAAGGGCTGAACAAAATATGTTTCTAGTTTGATTTGCGGCCTAAGTGACAATTGTTCGCTCATGCACCAAAACAAGCCAGGGGTGCGTTTCCCAAAAGGATCGTTGGCTAACTATGGTAGTTAGTTCCATTGAATTCTATTGGTGACGACGGAACTTGCTACCATATTGCTATTGTGAAACACACCCCATGACTGTTGAACATAAGTGAAAACTTTAAACGAGTGAATAGACTAAAACTAAATAATCTCCAATCATAGAAAGTCACCATCCACAAAAAAAAAAAAAAAAAAAGAAAGAAAGAAAAGTTAATAGCTGATGTGATTCATACAGTGCATTTAAGAAACTAGCGCCTTACCAGATGAAGGTCTGTCCGAGTACCGGGTGCAGTAAACCCACGCAGGCCATAGTAAATTAGGCTGCGATTCTTTTACTTGCGAAGTTCCCCCGTTAGCGTTCACCACCATTATCGACGTCGTATTCTCCCCGTACCTCGCTGTGGTAGTTCCATTTCCTTCGACAAGCTTTGCAGAGGTCTGCTTTGAGGATGGCGAAGAAGACGAGGATGAAGAAGTGCTGTCACTACTGCAGTTTGAATCCTGGCAAAGGCTGCTATTATGCGACGGCCTGATCACCATAGGGTTAACATTCTCTCTGCCCGAGGTTTGTGCCCGGTCCCTACTCCCAAGATCTTTCTTGCAGCCAAAATCTGGCCTTAGAATATTGTCGATGAAAAAGTTCGTGGTTCTGTGTGCTTGCTGCGCATCCTGGTGAGGTAAAATCGGAGGGGATGGTATATTGGGTGAGAGCGAGACGCTCTCAGATTCAGTCGAATCACGACTGTTTTGATCGTTTTGCTCCTCCATGACAGATGGATCACGGTCTGCACAGCAAAATTCCACTTGTTGCAAAGAGCAGTATCCGGATAACAACAAACAAGAATGCAGGTTATAGTGTTAAAATAAAGGTATACGAAATACCTTAAGAGAAGCGACTATCATAGCATCGGAATGCTTTACGCGATCAAGGCGTTTCAGTTGTCAAATCACACCCGTTATTCACGTCAGACAAATACATCGCGCGATGCTCCGCAGTCCCCGAATCGCTGCCCCGTGTGACAGCTCGCGCTTAACAAACTCTTTCTAAAATCACAGTGCCCCTCACATACTTTTTTCCTTAACCGGAAGCACGTGAGCGAGACACACGTGTAATGGACCAATGGGGTACCAACATCCTTGGTGTCACAAGCAGAGAATGTCCAATATAATTTTACGATCTTATGCAAATAAAGAATGGATGGATTTCCAAGACCAAATAAGCTGGCGAACCTTAAATCTACTCTAATGAGGGACTGGATGTTTCTGGATTGCCATTGGCTTTTGACAGAAACAGATTGTATATTGCAGCCAGATAATTCATGATTTCAGAGGCTTGTTGTATTTATTTTATTTTATTTTGCCAAAACTAGACACTAATAACATTGCGAATAGCTAGCTCTTTTCTGAGATCGTTAGTAGACGATAGGCTATACGGAGGCAGCCTAGTGAAAGAAAACAGGAGTGAGCCTTCATCATAACTATGAAATTTGAGCAAGATTATTATTCTGTGGGACAAGGCAAGCAATTAAGGTTAAAAAACTAAATGTAAAAATAATAATTATAATAATAATATATAATAATGTTTGCAAATATTTTAGTAAATGAAGTAATGTTATATGTCCAGAATTTTGTATAACATAGGCCCATATAATTTACCTAATAATTGCAATAACAAACTACCGTAGTTAGCCTAATCTCAGCATTCGAAAGGTTTTAACCGCAGAGTAGTAGCTACTGTCAAAAGTGATATTTCTACCCGACATAACTCTTAATTAAGCACAGCTTTGCTGGTGTAACTTAGTCAGGCTAATTCAGGTAGTCTATTAAATAAAAAATATATTCGAATAAAAGCGTATTCATTTAGATGGTACCAAATGAATCACATTCAGGTTAGATTTTTGCAGTGTGTAAAAGTTGATTTGATGATTTAACAATCCGTTTGCATGAAATTACAATTTTATCCTTCAAAACTGATGGATGGCCTGCACGTCAGCACAAAAAAAAGTATAATAATAATGAAAAAAGTGGCAGAGAACGTATAAATCAGGACTTGTTAATAAGAAGTAAATTGCTTAAAAATGTAAGCAAAGATTCAAACTCCGTCCAGTTATGCAAAATAAAGACGGAACGCGCACAAAACATTTAGAATGATAATTAGTTCAAACATGAAATTTTAGTTCATGCAGCATTTATTCATTTAAAACAGGTTGGGTTGAAATCTTTATTCGAAAAGCTTGAGTGGGTACTTAATAAATTTCTAATTAGGACACTATCAATATGCTATTTGAGCCAAGTAGCCATTGTGAGGCACGCTCCTTTTCAGGCGGTAAATTAGCACTCCAGCTCTTATCTCGGCTGCATGCGACGTCTTGAGAGGGGCTGCAAAAGATAATTTATAGGTTTTAATTAGCGCCCATTCCGCCTGATCAGCTTGGCGTTCATCACTAGCGAGTGAATAAAAGCCGGTCAAAAGCACTGTCACTACTCACTGGCAGGACGCTTTATCAAGGTAAGCAGGGCCGTATTACACGAGGTGTAGAGGATACGTAATTTCCCCAGTGCTGATAAAGCTCGTTGAATAATGCCGGAGTCATCTGAGACACCATTTACTGAAATGACTTTATTGACGACTTAACGTCGGTAATTCATTTTACCCTTCACGTATCGGACTTGGATTGGGTACAGTAATGGGATGATGAATGTGGCAACGGGCCGCACCTCGTATTATTGAATGTAATACACACGCCCTTCTCTAAATGTCTCGAAAAGTATGTAAAAATCGAAGTTGTAACTATTTTAATTTCATTATGGACAGGTTGAAATATTGTCCGGTCTTAAATAGCTCTGTTGCAATGATAGCTCACGGTAGCCTATATTTAATTAGTACTCTAGCCTACACAAAATCACAGCGAGAACAACACAATGGATAAACAATCATATTCTGTAGCATAGCCTATATAAAAACTGGGAACACGCGTGACCTCAGGGATTATCAAAAAGCGCACATGAAAGCGCAAAAATGTCTGCTCAGCCATTTACATTAGGCTACTGCCCAGGCTCACAAATCGTCAGTGAAATTGAACCCATTTTCATCCCAGGTGTGTTTTATGGATTGCTTTATTTGTGCTTTTCAGAATTGTTTCAGCCAATTAGCAAACAGCATAATTGCCTTCATTAAAGTAGTATGAAAAGCTGCCTACAAGAAATTCGCCTTGCGCAAAATAAATCAATGTGAAACGCTGCCAGTCGCATTTACAATTTCAATTAACAGGCTATACTTCATGAGACATGGAGACATGGAGACATACGAAATAGACGAATTTGAGGTTTTCTTTTCTTTTCTTTTCTTTTCTTTTCTTTTCTATTAGTGTGGTCATTTAATCAGTAATGCTCTAATTTTACACCTGTCGTCAAATCTTAGAAGGGCTAATAAACTTGTGCCAGCACTTTCTTGAAGAAAGTTGTAAAGTCTTGTCGTATAAGTTAAACATATAGGCTAGTCTTTGCATCCATTGGGATGTATCGTACTGTATCGTACATTCGGTTATTTTATTGTTTAACTTCAGTATGAGTTATGTAAAACAGGTCGTTTTTACTTTTATTTCGCATAAAAAATTGCAAAGTTTCAAGATGTGCATTTTAGTCATGGGTTCACAATAAAGGTCTGAAAGGTTTTTTTTTTTTTTTTTTTGAGCTCACATCAATAAATCTGTCTCTATTATTAATGCTATATATGCCTACGGGGTTAACAGGACACTTCGCTATCTGAAATAGGTGAAAATACTTATTTGAATCAGTCTAGGCTATTTAAGATGAACTTCATCAAAATCGATCGTCATCAAAGTAGGCTAACATATTAGCTATTTTGTCGTTACAAAGTCCACATTTATTCAGTGATGTCCTTAGAAATTACCATTGCGTATTTTTATTAATTAATTTATTTTTCCTATATGCTAATAGATTAATTTGAATCTAAACTGTGTATAGCCTACATAAAACAGAAGTAACCTAGTGAATGAAGGCCTGCTTCATGTGCTTCAAAAGGTGTTGTTTTTTGTCATTTAGCGGATTTATATTCTACGTGAACGCCTCCCAATGGATGTTCTGCTCAGGACAGGGAGAGATCTGAAGAAGCCAAATGTAAAAAGACACGTGGAGATGGTTAAACACTTATAAATAGATAATAAAAACATAAGTAGGCTACCAACAAGTTCCTTGGTAGGCTTCTGATTTTTAGAAATGTATCTGTTTTTTATTAAATGTAGCTATTAATATAGGCCTAGCTAAGAGTGGTTCTTTTTGAGCCTAGCGTCACAAAAGATTTCCGCCTTTTATAAACTGTCCCTGCGACAAATCTATCGGGCTAACATTGTAATCCAGGACACACAATTTAAAACCAAGCAAAGTTCCCAATTCCCGAACATTTATGTCCGAAAAGCCATATAAAAGCCTATCGTCCTTCAACAAGATAAAGGCATTTGGCGAACCTTGGCTGCCATCCTGTGGTCAAGGGAATAACGTCCACAGCTTGTTTCCCATGTCTCGTTAATCAAACAAGCCTTATTCATATCATCAGCTCATCAGAAGAGATTCCACGACCTGATATGGGTGTGTTAGACAAAGAAAAGATGGAAAATGTGCAGTTTCTGGGGGCTCCAGGAAAATGATTGGGAACTACCGTGCCTAGCAATATAAGCATTAAAATACATCAATACATAAAGACCGAATACATATTTATTGTACATGCATCATAAGTAGCCTAGCCTATATCGCGTGTGTGTGTGTGTATAACTAACTTGATATAGGCCTAATAAATGTATCAAAGCCCATATAGTATACGAAGACGTATTTTAAATTTAAACAGTTTCCTTAAGACATTTAGCCACTGATCTCTTTTAAATAAATATATGAATAAATAATAATAATAATAATAATTCGTGCATATCTGGGAGTAGCTATTTACAGTTAGGCTACATGGAACTTCGTTATTACTATTAATGCTCGAACAATAATTACAAAAAGAATATCGCCAAGGGATTACAAACAAATAGGCCTACATAATATACCAACAATAATTAGGATAAATTAAACATAATTAAGAGAAACACACAAATAGGCTACATATTTTAGAACAAACTGAAAATAGTTCGAAATCAATAACAACGAACCAAACAAGCAAACAAAAATAAAAAGGCTCGCAATACGATGAGATAGAGGCCAACAAAGAGACATTACAGAGACATCCCACTTGGAACTTTACGTTTGGGTTTCGCGCTTTATGCGAATGCTGACGTAGTCTCGTTTGGGAGGAGTTAGATGGCGTTTACATGGCCTGAAAAAATGAATTTACTTTAGGGCAGGCCGAGTCGCATCTTGCAGTAGCTTTATTTGACCAGCAGGTGTCATGGTAATGTTGAGCAAAGACATCCATTGAGGATCCTCTAACGTTAAAAGGCTCAGAATAAAACGGTTTTCAGTGACTGATCCAAATAAAAGAGGTATGAGGATATTTGACGTTTAAGATGTCCAAAAGTCTTTTGCTGGAGTTTCAGCACCTTGCACTGCAGGTCAACTCTCAAAAAGTATTATCAGTGAATGAGGAACCAAATTTCATAATTATAGCCTACACATTTTACACCAGTTAATAACAATGATATAACAGCGTTGAAAAGCAAGCGAAACTCTAATTATGTCAACATAACTAAACCCCAAATTAATAGGCTAATATTAATAAAAGCCTTCTATGATTTTCTTAATGTGTAATAATAAATTATGTTTCACAGTTCTCCATCAGCATGCTGCAAGATGTTACTCCAGCATTTTTGATTTAGCACTTGAGTAGATACATTAATTATTCTGCTGTTTTCATTCATTATTGATATGTCTAATGCAGACAAGGCCTATATCAGATTACATCAAGATCTTCAATGTGTTTCCAGCCGTCCACTAGATTCCTTATCATTAACATATTGATATATTTCTGTTCTTTAATGTTTTTACAATGGGTGTAGTTTGTGGAATATGTTTAGAACACATACTATGGTGATAGCATCAATAAACCAACTGTTCACATTCACTGCACCTAAAAACAGTCAGTACAAACCCATGCTTTTTAGTTAGTAGTCAGAATACTTTTCACAATTCTGGGGTCAGATATTTTGATGTTTTTGAAAGAGGATTCTTATGTTCAGCAAGGCTGCATTGTGAAATATTATTACAACTTAGGAAAACTATTTTCTACTTTAATATATTTATTTAATTTAATATATTTAATAATAACAATTTAATATATACTTTCAAACAGAAAGCAGATGTTGGCTACTGTTTGATTTATAATGTTTTTTTTGTTTTGTTTTTTTGTGGAATTTTTATTATATTTACTGTATTTTTTATATAAATGATCAACAATGGTAGGCTATAAATGTCGTTCTTACTGACCCTATATTTTTTAAAAGTATAGAATAAGTTACTTTAAGTTACTATAATAAATATCACGTTCTACTAACAATACATTGTAATATTATTTTCAAGCAGGGATGTTGTTTTTAGCAGACTTATGGAACAATAACCACCTCTTTAGGTGGTTTCTAGTTAGCCTATGCAAAAATATTTATGTATTTTTGTTTGATTTTTTTTTTTTTTTTTTTACTAAATGTAGATGTGTGACATACGAGTTAAAACGTAATGAAAAGCAACAACTTAAACATTAATTGTAAATTGCTGGGAGCAATGACTCGGTTGTGAATCGGTTCAGTGAACGAACCGTCCAAACGGTTCGCTAAAATGAAACGCGCTTCTCGTTTCCGCTCCACGCCAGTTGATGGAGCTAAGTGTCGATCGTCACAACATCAGAAAAAATAAGAAATTGCATTGTGGGATCTGAGAACAGCCATTCATTCTCCATCTTGCTTTTTTACGGCAAAAGATAAATGGTACCATGCAGATAAATGTTTAGGTTGTTATTAAACAATTTATTTCCAAATAAGAGTTTCGTCTTCAATATTGTCATGCAGCCTGGGCTGATTCCTTGAGTGTGCGTTTTTGGAGCGTGTTTGAAAGTTCAGGTGCTTGCACTCGTGTATCCGATGCTTTAGGGGTGTCGGGTCTTTGGTGACTGCTACTGAACTCTACCGGCGTCTGAAATGGGTCGTTCACGGAGCCGCAGCTCCTCCCGCTCCAAGCACTCAAAAAGCAGCAAGCATAATAAAAAGCGAAGCCGCTCTCGATCAAGGTCCCGGGACAAAGAGAAGAAGATGCGCTCGAAGTCCCGAGAGGCCAAAAGAAGTCGCAGGAGAGAATCGCGCTCTCGGTCCAGATCAAACACGGCCACGTCTCGCCGGGAAAAGGACAGACCCGTCACGCAGCCGGAGAAAATCGATATTTTCGGAAGGGCGTTAAGTAAGAGGAGTGCTGTAGACGAAAAGCAGAAGAAAGAGGAAGAAGAGAAGAAAGTCGAAATGGAAAGACAGAGGAGAATGTGAGTAGTACCATCACGAACCCTGTCACAGATACATCACCCGAACAGTGTGAGACACGAGGACCCTTACAAAAAGTACTGTGGAAGTACCATAGTACTACCATCTTATTCTGGGAATTACAAATACATGCATTTCAGTACAGTAGTATTTACACAGTACTCTTTCCAGTACACGTCAAGCTACCATCAGATGCTATCAATGTAGCATCATACTGGGTTAACTTGCATTATCTTTATCATTTTTGCATTTTAGGCCCTATTCCATGTTTAAGCATAGAATACCACGGTATAACGGTGGTGAATGTCAAGAAAATGGGGTTACCATATTACCTTGTCCAAAATACTATCATAATGCTGTAATTTATATTTGGTAGTTCAGTAACTAGATTCACAAAATCTGATTATTTATTTATTTACTTGCTTTAATATGTAATTAATTAAATGCATCTGATAGTTTCTGAATTTGAATGTTTGTGTCATCTAAGAAACCAAGCATTTATAAAGAATTACACCTTCATCATCGCTGTCATAAAACCAATAAGCAGTCATCATGGTATTTAAGAGAGAGATAAAATACAAAATTATAAGACCGTAGTGAGAATGATCATCTATTGTTAGGTTACTATTCAACATTTTTATCAGTATCGGTGTTGGTCTTATAAGTTGAGAGGCACTGATAAGCTGATACTTTGTAGTTGCTTGATTTTTCCATGCACAATAGATAAAATGTGCATTGCATTTCAAGTTGTGCACTTGCGTCATTTCATAATTGGCATGAAGTACATTTTCATTTCGCAATGCTAAATGAAACAACTGACTTTTTCTCCTTTAGTCGACAGCTGGAGATAGAGGAGCGTCTGATTGAGGAGGAGACAGCACGGCGCGTAGAGGAACTTGTAGCCAAACGTGTGGAGCAGGAACTGGAAAAGCGAAAGGATGAGATTGAAAGAGAAGTGTTGCGACGGGTGGAGGAGGCCAAACGCATCATGGAGAAGCAGTTGCTAGAGGAGTTGGAGAGACAGAGACAAGCAGAACTGGCTGCTCAGAAAGCTCGGGAGGTAAGTTGCATGTGAACAGACAACACAGAATCTCTCTTACTAATGCTGACTCAATGGGAAGGTTTTCTGGTTTTGTTGGAAATGAGCCTGTTTCACACCACATGCACATTTTGCAGGCCACATTAACAGTGTAATGGAAGTCAAGAAAATCTTCAATATAGTGATCCAGAAATCATGTTATTTTCAGTGTAGTTTTGCAGAACAGCTACAGGTGAGATAGTAGCCTGCTGTTGCTTTACTACATACTGCATAATTGTGTGGTGTTAAACAGGCTTCACCCTTTTTTTTTCTCAAAATTAAAAATGAAATAGACCCCCTCCCCAATTTGAACCATTCTATTATCCTTAAATTTCCTGTTTCACTCTAGACAGTTTTCTTAACAAAACAGTTCATGCAAAACTCCTTCGAGTTCCATGAGCTTCACTATCCCTCTCAGTTGCTTGCGGTTAGAAGTGATGAAAGTTGTTCACGCTTCTGTTCCTCCTATACACCATTTGAGCTGACTGCTCCTCAGACGGCACTTCACTGTGTGGCTTTTTTCTGAGAGTGAGATGTCAGTAGAGATGTACCGAGAACACAGGTCAGTGGTTTGAAAGAACCTCCCTTGCTGTTTGGTGGTATATTGTTCAGTTTAAAAAAAAAAAACGTATTCCCAATTTGACCATGACTCTTATAGGAAATATTTCTTGGTGACTGAAGAACACGTTTACTGTAGGTTGAGCCCTGTCTGGTGAGCTGAACGTATCTTCATTATCTACTCATTTGCGTGTTTGTTCAAGTTGTGCAAGTTATTTTTGGGAATTATGTTGTTTGTCACTACAATTCAACTGAAGCTGTTTGCCTTCGCAGGAGGAAGAAAAATCAAAGCGTGAAGAACTGGAAAAGATTCTGGTGGAGAACAATCGCAAGATAGCCGACGCTCAAGCTAAACTGGTATGTGTTGTTTAAAGCAAGATTCAACTCTAATCATAGCCTTATGTTTTATTCTATAGAAAACATTTGAGTTAGGTGCTGTAGTATTAGCAGTGCAACTGAGGAAAAGCTAACTGATTCCTGAAATTCATGCATTGTTAAACACTTGAGTAACAGTTGTCACTAACATTTTTACATTATTAATACAATTTCTGTTTTAAATAAACACTGTTCTTTGGAACGCTTTATTCATCAAAGTATCACAATTTCCACCAAAAATAAGCAGCTGTTCTTGAGCACCTAATCAGCATCTGAGAATGATTTATGAAAGATTATGTGACACTGATGACTGGAGTAGTGGTTAAAAACTGAGCTTTGCCAGCAAAGAAATAAATTAAATTTTAAAATGTTAAAATAGAAAATGGGTATTTTTTAAATTGGGGTAAAATTGCACAGTATTGCCTTTTTTTTTTTGACCAAATATATGCCACCTTGATGAGCATAAGAAACTTCTTTCAAAAACATAATATCTTCTTTCAGATCAGATCTTTTGATTGATTATTTATGTAATGGAATTCAATGGAATAGGAGCCGTTATGTTTGACAATTACAATCAAACCTATATGTTTTTCCTTTCAATATGTGTGTGTGTCATTGAAACGCAAATTTAGCTGCAGCCAAGTGACTTGGTGCGACCCACCTTGTTCCATTCTGTGACCCACAAGTGGGTTGCGACCCACAGTTTGAAAACCCCTGATTTAAAGTATGTGAACGAAACTGAGAATGGGAGTTCTGTGTGTTCAGGCTTCTGTTCAGCATTGTAAAAAAAAAAAAAACATTATAAATATATATATATATATAGTCCAGACCAAAAGTTTGTACACACCTTCTCATTCAAAGAGTTTTCTTTATTTTCATGACTATGAAAATTGTAGATTCACACTGAAGGCATCAAAACTATGAATTAACACATGTGGAATTATATTTGGAATTATATACATAACAAAAAAGTGTGTAACAACTGAAAATATATCATATTCTAGGTTCTTCAAAGTAGCCACCTTTTGCTTTGATTACTGCTTTGCACACTCTTGGCATTCTCTTGATGAGCTTCAAGAGGTAGTCACCTGAAATGGTCTTCCAACAGTCTTGAAGGAGTTCCCCGAGAGATGCTTAGCACTTGTTGGCCCTTTTGCCTTCTGTCTGCGGTCCAGCTCACCCCTAAACCATCTCGATTGAGTTCAGGTCCGGTGACTGTGGAGGCCAGGTCATCTGGTGCAGCACCCCATCACTCTTCTTCTTGGTCAAATAGCACTTGATGCCTTCAGTGTGACTCTACAATTTTCATAGTCTTGAAAATAAAGAAAACTCTTTGAATGAGAAGTTGTGTCCAAACTTTTGGTCTGTACTGTATATAAATAAACAAAATATCGGCCAAATAGAAAACCTTGTCGGCCAATGCCCATAATTACAAAATCCTAAATATCAGCTCATATATCGGTCCACAACTAATGAACAGTCTTGAATTGTTTGGATTTTATTTCTATTTTCGTTGTTGTTGTTGTTAAAATATTTTTTTATTCAGAAAGTTACTATATATGGTTTGACTACAAAAAGTGTATTACATGAGCTTGGGCTGGGTTTTGACACAAACTTCACGATTCGATTCTCATTCACAAGCTTTCTTTGATTCAATATTGATTATTTTGGTGATATATCAAGTACTGTACTTACCAGATTTTCTCAAGGGAAAAAATGTCTAATTTGGTCAGAGTCATTTGGTACTACATTATTATAATATTTAATGTAAGAAAAGTATAAAATTATAATTAATGTGTTATATGGTGCAAATATTTGGCAAAATACCCCTTTCTAAAGTGTATTTTTCTGGGTAACGAGTTTATGGTCACCGATTATGTTTGTTTCTGAGGTAAATTTGACATTACGTGACATTGTTTACAAGACTTTATATTAACGTATTTGCATGGCTGAAACACTGATTGAATGATTACATGAAACATGATAGAGATAGTAAACTTGTGCCCTTCAATGTTCCATCCATTAACTGAAAACAGCCTAGACTAATCAATTATTGGGATTTAAGAATCAATATTGTTCCATAAAAAAGAGAATTATTTAATATTGAGATATCTATTATTTTTTACCCAACCCTATAATGAACCATAAACCCAAAATGATGACCATTGCTGTGGTGATGCTGTGGACGTATATAGATCAAAGTTGTTTACATGTTAACATCTAGATCCTAATAAACTCCACTTTGTCTGTCCTACAGGCAGAGGACCAACTACGAATAGTTGAAGAGCAGAGGAAAATACACGAGGAGCGTATGAAGTTGGAACAAGAGCGACAGAAACAACAGAAAGAAGAACAGAAAATAATTTTGGGGAAAGGGAAGTCAAGGCCTAAACTGTCTTTCTCTTTAAAGGCTTCTGAGTGATGAAAACAATGTGGCCAGGATTACTCCAGACTTTCTCCAGACCACTTCTCCATGTGAGGCATTTGATCTGCAACACAAGTTGTTCTTCGTAGGTCTCATGTGGTGTGTTTCAAATTCTTAGAACAATGGGAACAATCAGTTTGTCAAATACCCTTCAGTCTTTTTTCCTCTTTCACCTGTCTGTTTTGTATTACTGACTCTTGTATAGATAACCACCACTCGTCCTCCAGGTAATCTCTGCAAACTCATTTGGTGAATAGTAGGTGTAGGGTTAAAAAAAAATGTCTGGCCTGACCTGCTCATCCAAATATACGTCACGGTTTTAAGTTTCAATAGTTCAAGACCTCAACAGATTCTCTTAGCTGATTTGATTGAAGTATTTTTTTTTTAAAGTAAGTTTATTCATAGTATAAAGTAATTCGAATGAAAGTTTGACTGGGAAATAGCTTGAATGAAGTCCATCATATTTGAATAGCACAGACCTAGACCAGATATAAATGGTAATCAGTCCAAACAAGAAGTAACATAAAACAAGAGTAAACTCCTTTTATCATTTTTTACTTCCACATTAATAATTGTACATTCAAGAGTTAAAAGTGATGCTGTAATAAAGGGTACCTGGTCGTTGCATGTCGGTGAGCTGTGCATATGTTAGTGATGAGATACTTTTAGAAGTGATCCGAGTGAAAGGTTGCTGATTGGTCAGAATTTGTGTTTGTGGTTTAATATTTGACCCACTTATCAAGGATATGTCAAGAATCTCCAATAAATCCATGAAAATGTCTTGTTTCTGATATTTCTTGCATATTTGTATTAACTAATAGGCCTAAAAATACATTTGAGACGGTCACAAAAGCTAGTTGTAAGAGCCTGGAAGTCATGGGACCAACAATACTAAGTTGGTTAACATTTTGACATCAGGATGTAACCATCACCGATGCTTTCAAATCACAGCCTAATTAATAGTTTGTTTGACACTTCTGTGACTTGGGTACAAGCTCAAGGTGCAAATACACAATTGACTCACGCTCGAGCGCAGACCAGACCATGGAGGTGCAAACTCATCACACCTAAACACCCCTCGACATCCAATTATCTCTTCTCCTTTACGTTTTTCCTTTTAATTAGTGTCCAAACATGCAGGACAATTAAACAAAAGTTGTCCGAGACATCTAACACCTGTTTAATTGATTTATATGTTTTGTTATACCTAATCTTAAAGGTACGGGAGAGTGGGTACGGTTGCAACACTATTTGCATTTCCTTTAGTTTCTCAGAGACTGTTTGTATTAGAAAACCAAAATTGTAATACAATAAAGGCACATCTGTCAGCTAATCACCCACACTAATGTAATGTTTACATATATAAATATATGTACAATTTATTAATGAATAGTCAAAGTCAAATGGTGCATCTAACCCCATAAGAGGGAACGGTTGCAACAGTCCACAGTAATTAAAATCATTTCTTTAAAATAATTTCTTCAAGTTAAGTTCTTAAGTTAAATTGGCTGTATAAAAACAAATTATAGTAAAAAAATTTTTTAAAGAAACAACCATGTTTTGGTTATTACAATACATCTAAACTATAAAATATTAAAGGCACTGAAAAGTAATAATCTACTTCTCTTAACTTCTGTGAAAGTCTACTGAACTAGGGCCGGTTACTAAAACATCGCCACTAGGGCGCTGTGAACAGCTCAAAGTAGAACGTCACTTGTTGTCACCTCGCAATCGCCATATCGTTATTACTGTGATTTTTTTTTTGTAATCACAGTTGGAATCTCGCAATCACGGTAATAACGATATGGCGTGAACGCACGTTAAGCATGTGCAGTATGAATATCATCACTGTAGCTTTACCCTGATTTAAGAAAGCCGTTCCAACTGCCCCTCGTAGCAACCCTGGTAATATAATTTCGAAAAATAAGCTTCTTTTTTTTACATTAAACAGAAGACGAAATACCCACACTCATGTGAGTTACAGACTTTTACACGACTAAACGGATTAATCTCGTGGGAAATGCCTTTACTACAAGCTTCCATACGGGTTTGGATTAAAATAAAAAAATAACGTTAGTTTTGTGATTTGTGTATGTGAACTTCTCAATTGACTTTTTAAAGAAAACATGCTCGAATATCTCTAAAGAGTGGTTAAAAATCTTAATTTACTCATACTCAGCTTTTAGATCTACTGACAGTTAACGGGACGAACTGGTCATTTATTTTAGCATAACGTATATTGTTTTAAATGAAGTTAACTGAGGTCACCCAGTGGGTTTCGGTCTCCCGGTTGAAAACCACTGTACGAATTTAGACGCGCTTATTGCACCTCAGGTAAACTCAAATGGTAGTCTACGTACCGTTTTCAGACTCCAGTTTAGTCTCCTTAAATTCGACTAGCTGTCACTCATTTTGCATCATCCAATCGAGCGTAATGTGGGCGGGGTCTAACGGCAACACTGGGTTGTCCGAAAGTCTCTGAGCACGTCTTGAGGGCACTCCAAGACTGGCAGAATTGAATGCAAAGACGAAGAACAGGAGAAGCACTGATACTGCCTTTAGATTAGACCTCAGTATCCGAATTTCAGAGCTCTGCTGCCATTCCACGGAACCGTTTTCTCTGCATTCAGAAGAATGTTCATGGGCGCTGTTTCCCAAAGGATGCATATTAAGACATTTTAATATCTAAAGAACCTGATGGATTATCACACGAGTTTTTTTTTTATTTGCCCTGTAGAGTGCCAGTTTTAAAGAAGCAGTTATTTTGGGAAGTCTTAGCAAATAGTTATTTTTTAATCGTTTCGAGATACAAACGCGTTTCCAGCAGATGAGAGCGACCAACACCATCGGATCCCTTTCGTATTAGTGCCTGTTGTTATGATCAAATCTGAACTGGTGAATTGTTTTTGAATCGCAATGGATACAACTGTGTGGAGTTATATATTTTGTATTTTTGTGGTTGCTTGTCGAGTAAAACTGACTCGATCAGCAGTTTTAGAATCAATATATTGGAATACTTCGAACACCAAGTAAGTAGCCTAGACTACATTAAAAAAAGACTCCAGATAGATCCAAAAAAAAAAAAAAAAAAACCGTTGTATGGCAAGCAGCTTTAACATGTATTATTCTATTTATTCTGTCTATATCTATTTTATTATTGTTGTTTTTTTATTATTATTATTATTAGCCTAAGTAACCTAATCTCTATATAGTCTAGTGAATATTTATTCCAATTAAATCAGTCACTTGTAATTAATTGAATGGCATACTTTAATATTAATTTACTCTCAATAGTGACACTTAACTGTTACCTTGCAACTGAAAAAAATAAATAAATTGCAAATGTTTTGCAATTAAATGGTGATCTGTGGTTCACAGTAACTGTTAGTTATTGCACCAGATGTAGCCTACCTTACTAATAGCCTTTTCTGACACTATAGTGTTGCACTAGTTATTTCTTGTCCTATGCAATGACTAGTTATAATGGCTTAATTATCGTTCAGAAATTTACTAGTAAACTAGTAAAAACTGGAATACACACTGTTGTTGAATAAGAAACAAGTTATATAACTCATAAATAAGTTATAATACTTAACAGATAGTTACCAATCGTTAAGTTGATATTTATATAAATCAAAGGCAAAAATATGTATTAGCACTTGAAATAAAACAATATGCAGAGATCCTATAATGTAACATAATTTTTCTTATTTCCAAAGTACCACTACACCTTGAGCCACAAAAAAGGTACTTGAGGGTTCTAAACGTGTAGTAAAGTAGCATTGAAGAATTTTTTTTGTGTGTATCTGCAATTTCACTTTCTTTTAGCTTTAATTTGCTGATTTCTCTATTGATTTTTAGTACCCTGTCATAGTCATTTAAACACAATACAGTTCACTAAAAATTAGTAATCCATGGCACTTTGCAGGAGGATCACCCTCTTTTTCAGACTGCAGGGTTTTAGTTACAATGATGCTTTATTGGCAACAACATTGAGATGCATGTACTTTCATTTGGAGAATATAAACAGAGTATAAACTTTTTCAAAAACAAACTTCCACCTTATAGACATTCCCACTATTTGTAAAGGATTATATATATATATATATATATATATATATATATATATATATATATATATATATATATATATATATATATATATAATACATACAATAGAAATTATAAGGTTTCTATATTTGTAGAAATTATAAGGTTGACTAGTCTTGCAAAATCAATGTACCCTTGTATTTCCAGAGGAAAAGCTGCAGAATAAATCTACACGTAGAGCAATCAAACTTGTGGAGCCCTTACATCATGGTTAATATTGTGTAAGAGTGCTGAGCCACAGCCTAAATTTAGGACTGATTATAAGATGAAAAATGTTAAATTGAAGAGTGGATTACAGCCTCTCTGACTGCCATAGAGAGATCTGTTGCCTGAGCTAATTTTTTCCACTGTGAAGTGCATCTCCAAGGTCTTATGACAATTATGCATCTGTTCCTCACCACATCTTTCTGCATCGGGACAAATAGTTTCATGCTTAAAGAAAGGGAAATGCAATTAACAAGGGTAATACATTCCGAGACTGAAACACCCAACCTGGTGTTTTCTCAGCTGCCAAAGTAGTACACACTCTCTTCCTGCCATAGGGTGGTCTTGCCATTAGTCAACTTGCATAAAAACAAAAAAAAAAGTGTTTGGATGTTATTTACTGTAATATTTGTGAATACGTCAAGCATTTTCACTTAGATTTCACAATTTGCTCTACAATCGGGCCACTCAAGTGAAGCTGGTTGCCCTGGTAGCTGTTTCTTCACAGTGGTGAACCTGTATTCAAATAGATCAGTTTTGTTTAGATGCAGGATAACGTTCTTTTAAGATGCTAAGCTGTGGTGTAGTCGAGCTTTGCTGCAGGTTGTAATCGGTTTTCATGAGTTCCAGTAGCTCAGTGGGTCATCTTTGTCACAGAACTTTGGAGACAAAAGGTGCGCTGGGATGAAGGCACAGTTCAACCCCCATCCCGGTTTGAGCCACACAGAAGTTGGTACTGCAGGGGGCGGAGGAGGGGCACTAAAGCTTCCTGTCTTCTCAGGACCCCCAGCGGAACCTCGAGGGTCCCTTTCTTTCAAGCTCTTAATGACTTTATGAGGATGGAAGATAGTCTTAGAAAGTGACTCTTTTCTTCTGCCTTATGGTGTTTAGGGAAGCACAGGAGAGAATGAGACCATGTCTAATTTAGTCATGGCAGATTTAGAATAAAAAGGACAAATCCAGTGCACACAATGGCCTGTTTGCAATGGAATTTTATGTGTTTAGTGAGAAATCAGCTTAATCTTAGAATCTGCTAATAATTGAAAGGTCAATATAAAAACCCAACAACTGAACATTGTAATAAGCACTATAGTGAGGTTGTAAAAAACACAGAGGGCAGCGAAAGGACTGCCAGCAAACAGTCAGGAGCGAACGATTGTTAATTGTGCAAATGCATTACTGGGTAGAGAAGTATGTAACAGGAAAAGAAATCAGGAAGACTCCAAAGTTGTAGACATAAGTCAAAAAATGTGTAAGTAAGCCAAGGTCCCAAATGCTTTAGATCCATTTGCATTCTGCTTCAAGACAGAACTCTGAAAAATAGCCAAAATAAATTGATTGTCTCAATCCATTTAAGTCGGATGCTTGTTTTACAACAAATGGAGGGTGGCGGCCATGGATCAAAGATATTAAAAAGAAAAAAGAAAAAGTGAAAGTCATTGTTTGGACCCCACTGTTGTAAAACATGTAAAACTTATTTCAAAATACCATTTTGTTTTTGGGTGAACTATCTCCATCTAGCAGAACTGATCCTTAAAAAATATTAATAAACCCAATTACCAGTTGGTTAACCATGAAATGCAGATATTTCATAGTTTTGCTTAGAGGATAAATTTATAAGACATCCAAACATGATACATTTTAAATAAATGCCTAATTAATAAACCATGGAGAATCCATTGATTATTATGCATGCTAATCAGTATTTTTGGTTTATTTATTTTTTCTGTAACTTTGTATTTAACATCACCTTGTTCCTTACAGGTTTGTCCCTGGAAAGGGTGTAGTACTATACCCTCAGATCGGAGACAAAATGGACATTGTGTGTCCAAGAATCAAGCCAGGCTCTACTGAGCAGACGAACATTGAATACTTCCGGGTCTATCTTGTTCCCAAAGAACAACATGAGACCTGTCGAGTAACTAAGGGCGACATGTTACTGCTCAACTGTGACAAGCCGGACCAGGACGTGAAGTTTACCTTCAAGTTTCAAGAGTTCAGCCCCAACCTGTGGGGCCTGGAGTTCTTCAAAGGGAAGGACTATCACATCATCTGTAAGTTTATTGCCATTCTTACTCAAGAATTTACTTCGGGTGCTGATTCATGATCATTTTTCACCTTTGTTGCCAGCTGTAACACTGTGTAGAAGGAGCCAAATGCAGAACTGATCCCACCCGTGGGAATTTCAGCCTCCGGCATTGTCTCCCAAGATATCTTTTCCTTGTTTTTGTCTGGGAAGGTTACTGACTAGCGTGGCGCTCCAAAAATAGTTAACAAATCAAGTTTATAGTAAACGGAAATATGTTAAATCCATTGGCTTTACCACACAAGATGTCTTTGTTATAAACATAAATACATTTATGTTCATTAATTATAATGTTTAGCTAGCACACTTAATTTAATTTTTTTTTTTTAATGTATAGTTTTTCCCAGGCCTATTTTTGTCTTCTTTCCCTACGGGGAAGGAGACGTCTCAAGTCTTCAGTGTTCTCTGGGAAGGAAGACTTGTTGATGGCCCTTTATATGGATGTCATTAGTATCATCTCGACCTCTTTGAAAAAAAGGGGTAATCATTCAGTTTAACATGTGCTGATCTCAGCCCCTTTTCGGTTTGCACATTCCTTAATGGGCATTTACGTGATTTGAGATTTACACGCTCCAAATCCCTCAATCCTTTGCTAGTATGAGACGGATCAGTTTGATGTGATTTTTCAAGGCAGCTTGGCCTGCAGTCCGAGGGACACGGATATCTGACCTAACTGATTCTAAAGAGACTTGTGTGTGTGTGTGTGCACCTTGTGTGCATGCAAATGTCAGAACATGTAAATGTAACTTTGATCTGTGTGAGAGCTGACAGAATGAGAGGAAGAGAACCTTTTTTAGGCATGTTGGAACGATTTTTTTGTTGATTTAATTGATTTAATTTGGTTCAAAAATGTTTTATTCAGCAAGGATGCATTTATTGATTGATTTATAGACTTAAAATAATAATTATTATAAATTAAAATTATGTTTCACAAGAATTCTGTTTCAAATAAATGCTATTAATATGGATTTCACAATTTCACAATCACAGTATACACACATTTTTTCAGTTTTCTACATTGATAAAAATAAGAAATGTTTCTTCACCATATTAGAATGGTTTCTGAAGGATCATGTAACACTGAAGACTGGAGTAATGATGCTGAAAATTCATAAAAAAGTATATCATTTAAAAATCGCAAAAAAATGTACTACTCTAGACTTTTGAATGGGATAGTGTATGTGCATGCTCAAGAACAACGTACTAGATACTATTATTTTCCAATCAATTTTCACTTTCTGTAGAGACATTCAAGTTTTATAACAATGGCTTTTACAGCAAGTTAAGAAAAATAGATGTACTTCATGTGGAAACATCTAAAGTAATTGTTAAATAGGCATTTGTTCATAAAGCATAAATAGTATTTTATGTGGCCACGTCTCACTGTGTAAATTTAACTGGAGCAAAGGAGAAGGAAGAGTGATAGTATATTTAAAAAATAGTTGCATTTAATTGCGTTTATATGTTTGTGACACAATGTATATCATTCAAATTTATGAGCAGCCATTAAATATATGTGCAGTCAGTATAAGACATCATCATGTCCTGCTGCACTTCCCAACAAATACTTAGCATTTCTTCTAGACATACTGACAGATAGTATGTTTCTACATGGACATGTGGTTAAAATATGATAGCTAGGATAGTTAGATCTCCTAATGTCTTCAAAAATCTCAAATTATCCTACTGAAAACATAACATCTGCTTGGACACACTTGTTTTATTGTATGTGCGCAACTTCAATTTTCCTACTCCACTTTGTTGCTCGATCTCTGGCTTCGTGACTGGCTGAGCTGCGCTGGCCCGAGGCGCTGAATGTGTTTGTTGTGGTTAGGAATGAGCGGGCTTCATTCAAGCCGAAGAGTCGGGTCACATCTAGAGCAGCCGCTGCAGATGAATGTGGGAACGGTTGTTGGGAAATGGTACATGTTGGGTAAAAGCTCTCTCTCTCTCTCTTTCTCCCCCTCTGTTTTTCTCTCGTTGGGTCTTTAGTTGGCTTTCTCTGCCCACCCCCCATTCTCTTGCCCTTTCACTCGCTGGTCACTCAGTTCTTTCTGTGCCCTAAGCAGTTTGGAGGGGAAGTCCATTTGTTCGTGTGGGATTGGTCTTAATCCTTGCAGTGAAAGAGAGATTATGGCCCAATGGAATTCTTTAGCTACGCTATCAGAGGACACAACATGGGAGTGCAGGCACAATGGCGTTTAAATCGTTCGACCAAGCCTCTCCACAAGCCATGGATTGACGGCCAGAACAAATACTTGATATTCTATGATAATGATGTAAAAAGGCTTTGGTAATATGCGTAGTTTCTGTAAAGTTCAAACCTGTGTGATTACACTGGTGTTATTACTCACAGTATGAGGGTTTTCTCAATTAGCGTGCACAAGCGCACGTGTGCACATCTCGTAAGGATTTACTGGCAAACAAACGTAAGCTTTTAAGATGCTTTGGCATGCTGCAAAACTCTTGATTTTCGCATTGTGAGAGCAGCTGAACCTTCACCTTCTGCATACACGTGCACAGTGAACGATGAACACATGATTCAAATGTCCGCAAGGAACACTTGAAAGGTTTTAAAGCACCTGTGAGGATGCATGCGGAAAGTTGACCGGGTCATAATCTAGCTCACTTAGTGCTGCTAAACCTTATATGGGCCAAATACATTCACAGGACTGGAAGAGAAATGGGCCTCGAGAGTAAAAAATAATTAGGTGGCATGTAGAAGGTTTAAGACGGATGATGGGCTTTAAATATTTAACATAACAAATGTAGACTACTACATGTTGGGGAGGGGGGAATAATTTATGTTGCATTATAAAACCTAAATTAAATGTTCCTATTTTTATTTAATATTGCTTTGACATTCATTTCATAATTTTTTTTTCCATTTAAAGGGATACTCCACCCCAAAATTTAAATTTTGTTATTAATCACTTACCCCCATGCCAAATAAACTGTATTTGCTGTATTACTAAAGCAGTGAATAATGTGTAAATAGCTTTAAAATTCTTATAATAATTTTTTATAATAATTGTCACATTCTAGAAATGAAAAGAAGATTTTGCATTATTATTCTAATGAAAACAGAAGGAAATATGCTTAATTGCCATGAAAGTCATAATGGAAAAATTTATTTAATTTCTACTTTATTTTCAATAAGAAAAATATTATCAATGTTCTTGACTGGTTTTGTGAGGTTTTTTTTCTTTTTTTTTTTGTGAACAAAATTATAACAATACCTATTTAATTTTTTATTCTTCCCTCTTTCAGCCACATCTAACAGCACTTTTGAAGGTCTGGACAACCATGATGGTGGTGTTTGCAAGACCAAGTCCATGAAGCTGATCCTGAAATTTGGACAGAGTGAGTAGCACCCATTCCTACAGCTGCACCGATGAAGATCACTGCTTCCATAACAGTCTTTCATGACACTGGTCTTGTAGTGGGTGTCCACGCTAGTGTGCCTCAGCGTGTAATTGAAATATCATGTGAGTTTGTTTCCTGTGGCTATGCCAGCTGTCCCTTCTTTGGGCTTGTGGGGAGATACTTGCAGCTTTACGCCAATTCATTAAATTCTCTCTCAAAACCTGGGGCATAACACCCAGAAGCCAAAAAGATGTAAGGGTGGTCCGGTATTATCTTTAGATCAGTTTTTCAGTTCGCTGAACATTTTGTGCTGCTTTGCTCCACTGGTAATTTTAGTTGCGGCCTGTTAATATTTACTTCTCTGTTGTGTTTGTAGGTCCTACTGACTCATTCTCAGCAAAAAATCATCCAACACGATATCCTCCAAAATACCCTGATAATAAGGACCAAAACACCTTCAGCACTGAAAAAGATATTGTCAGCAGAGTTGGTAAGCACTGGGTATATGTCACTAAATGTCATAAATAATAAAATGATAATTAAATTCATTATTATTGAATTATTAAACATTATAATATACGATATTGGAGCATAAATTGCAATAATGATAATTAATAAATTATTACAATAGAATATAAATAAATATAAATAATGAGGATTAATGTTACAATGTAAAAAGTAACGTGTCTGTCCAGTTTGAAACCTTTTTTTGTATTAGAATAGATGACAGATTTTTGGGGATAATAAATAATATATATTAGGTATATTATGTAATATATATTTCAAGTAAAAGTAACATTTTTGGACTTGCATATTCTTGTTTTCATGACTTTCAATGATTTACACTTAAAGAGCTGGATATTTTACTTTGACATCATGTTTTAGTCCAACAGAGAATAAAAAACGGGTCATAAACTCCCTATTCTTTTCTCGTTCCCCAGACCCTATGCAGAATGGTGAGGCCGGAGGCGAGAGCGGAGAGACTGTAGGATCTACTGGATCCGAAGTAGCCCTTTTTGCTGGTATTGCATCCGGTGCAGTCATCTTCATCATCATCATCATTGCTCTGGTAGCACTGCTGAATCGTCGCCATCAGAAACACTCAGCGCAGTGCTCCGCCCAACTGCCATTAAACACGCTGCCCAAACGCGGAAGTGCTGCCAGTGGAGGCAGCAACAATAACAGCTCGGAGCCGAGTGACATCATCTTTCCACTGCGGACCTCAGGAAGCATGTACTGCCCGCACTATGAAAAGGTCAGTGGAGACTACGGGCACCCTGTCTACATCGTCCAAGAAATGCCACCACAAAATCCAGCAAACATTTACTACAAAGTTTGACAGAGAATGGACAACAAGCCATGGACATCAGCATTTTGATGCCTCTCAGACACTCAGCTGCTTGCTACAGTTGGTTTAGCCATAAAACTGGATGCTAGAATGGCTGAAGTGCTGTCTAATTCAGAAAAACTCCTTCTTTGTTGAGACATGATTCTGGATTAGATAATGGTGCACATGGGAATGTGCTCTTCTGTTTATAAATTACCATGGAAAAGAACAATCTTACATGCTGAATAAACATCTCATGTGAAGGATCTGAGAACAACTGATTCTGTTACGGAAATACAAGACTTTTTTTTAACTTATTGTTTTTTTATTGCTTATTTTCATGTTTCAAAACTCCCAATTGAACGTTCATGCATGAGAAGAGGCCTTCATTCCTGTACTTTGCAATTCTTCAATGTATTTCAATAGCTGATAATGGCTGTTTGCATCTCAAAGCTGGCCTGATGGATGCATATTACACATCAGTTCAGACATTTGTAGCCCTTATGCTGTTGACGTGCAAGCCAGTGTGGTCCAAAACGCATGTGGTTCTTTTATCCCCATTTGCTTATAACTTTTCAAACATTTATTCAAACAGCAAACAAACAAAACTAAAGATCAACATACAGAAAGATCCTTTGTTGACTTGGTAATGTAAATACAATAGCCAAGCATTTAAATGATTCTTTAAGTTATGCTTTGTATGAATCTGAACAGTGCTTGTCCATTACATTCCATCATTGAATGTTCAGTTGATTTTGTTCAGATACTCCAGGAGTTTACTTCAGCAAACCAGAAGCCACATGTTGGATATAATGGACATTCTTTTGAAATCTTCCATTTGTTAAACATGTTCGTTGATTCTAGTTGTTCTATCAAATTTCATATTCCAGATGGCTGACAGTGTTGAATGAAATTATTCACCATAGTCACTTGTGCTGCTCTTTTTTTCTTAATCAATGAATGAAAAGTTCACAAAATTGCTTTCTATTGTTCAAATAAAATAAGTGGCCTCAAGAAGTGTCAAAACACATATCTTGACTCAATATCTGAAAATAGCACTGTTGATAGATAGATAGATAGATAGATAGATAGATAGATAGATATTCTTTTTACCCTCATTTTCACCCAGATTTACCCTCATATACTTCAATAGCCAGCTTCGGACCAATAATCAGAAACAAGACTGTCCACTTAGGCTCTTCATGTCCCTTGCGACCACATAGGAAGCACATACCATTTGGTTTTATTTCCATATGACGCACTGAGTCACAGGATCTCAGCCCTCTCCCATGGTGGGGAGTGTAGTGTGATGCATTTCAAAAGAAGCACTCACACCTCATGAGCTCAGACACACTTTACCGTCTCACACAATCCCGGCTACACACACATTTTCTCACACTAGTTTGCGCTTTTTCTTACAGACTCAGATAAGGACCTCTAACCTTCCATAGCACATTATTTGCGGCCCTTCCTCTCCCCTCCAACATTACAGACCGTATATTCCACCCTGAATGCTTAGCATGGGTAGAGCAGAACAGGAAACAGTGTGTTTTTGTTATGGAGGACAGAACAATGGGGTGGTAAATCTACAGGTCAAGCCAGCTGCCAGTCACAGCCGGCCAAAAGAAACACTTCTGTCACAAAATCTGCATCCTGGAATGTACTCATTTCTGATTTACTTTTGCGAAAGTAAAATACACTTTTATTAAATTACTTTTATACAATCATCGAAACCCAAACTCACTTTCTTATACCCAGGATTATGAATATGCTAACAACCTCTAGAAGTTGATCAGAAGATCCATATTTGTTTTTCTGATAGAGTTTGTAACACCGATAAACCAAGATCATAATGGTACAATTTGATAGAATCAGCTGATGCAGCTCATTTTCAAAATGTTTTCTCATTTTAAGTATCTGGGTGAAATATGAGTAAATATTCTGTGAAATAAGTTCAGGAATCAATATCGATATCATTTGCCATCACTGAATTTGTTCTGCATGTCATTTAAACGGATAGTTCACCCAGTGATGAAAATTCCTCATGTCATTCCAAATCTGTATGACTTTCATTGACACAACACAAATGAATATATATACAATTTGAATATATAAATAAAACCTGACAGTTTCTGTCACTCCATTGAAAGTCCATTCACCCAAAACTTTGACGCTTCAAAAAGTTCATAAAAAAAAAAAAAACATTAAAGTAATCCATATAAATCTAGCAGTTTAATCTTCTAAGTTTTACGTGATGATTTAATTGAGGTTTTTATTACACACATTCATAGAGCACATTAAATATGCAAAAATTTATGAAAGACTTGTAGGCTTGGAACAACGTGTGGTTTTTGGGCGAACTATCACTTTAATAACCCATATCAATCAAGCACTAATTTGTACTTGACTTCATTCTGAAGAAACCGTGTGTCTCATATTCTGCCATCTGCTCCTAAACCAAAGTATGGATAACTTGAGAGTTTTTGTTCTACACTCTTTACCTAAAAACGTCTTACAATGAGTGAAGTACACCATCCGCAACACACATTGCGTCATTAAATCAGAGAAAGCACAGCTTAAATCGCATATCCGGAAGAAAGCACACATCTGGACTAGAAATGACAAAAGACCTTTTCTAGTTGCCCCAAACATTTACAGCTGGTTCAGAATCAGGAACAATTACTCAGAGACCACAATGCCTTATATGCCATATTGAATAACTTTTGGAGACGTGGTTGATTGTGTGTCTTTTTGTTAATGTCTCTGAGTCAGAACTCACAGGAAATGGGAAAGTTTTGGGGAAAATCAAGATATCATCATGTGGCAGGCACATTGCCTCCCTACCAATGCATGCAGGATCAATAAAGGGCCAATGAGGAAAATTGGGGGTGCTGGAGGGGGAGGTAGCGGGGGAAGGGAGACACATCTGTCATGCAGGGTGAGAAAAGAAAAGGGAGGAAAAGGCCTCAAGTATGTTTTTACTCCAAAGGAGGGCCATAGATCATTTCAGACCTGTCACAAAGGTTCTGTTTGAATACACTACTATACACAAGTTTGAATTCCTTAAACGACATGAGGTCGCTCAACCTGTATTGAACTAAATCGAGGTGCTCACTTAAGAAGTCTAGATATAAAAGACTATCATGTCATTTCTTTGCACAGCAATGAGCTACAAAAACATGTTTGTATAGTATTTTTATCATCAGAAGATATTGCTAATTCATAAAATGTATCATTATTCTCTTAAAAGTTCCAAACCCGTATGACTTTCTTTCTTCTGTGGAACACAAATGAAGACTGACATTTTGAATACTGTGTAGGTTTGGAAAAAATTATACACACATCATTAAAAAAAATCACTGTATTACCACATTTGTTTCCACTATTTCCCCATTTATGTATTCCAGTTTAATATAAATTTGGTTAAACCAACAATCACTTCTTGAGTTCCTTTTTTTTTTTTGGTAGACTGTCCCTTTAATTTAAACTAGTTGTATATTATCAAATATTGATCAATATCCAATATACTAATATTTCAATAGCTAATATTGATTTGGTGCAAAAAAAAAAAAGCTCAATCTAACCATTTTGCTGGGCCAATATGAATAAACAAATTTAATATACTAACAAGAAATAATGAGATATCAAGGCAAATTATAAATAAATAAATTCCCAAAACGTATTAATTTTTTTTAGGTTGAGATAAATCGTAGCCACATTGCAGAATTTCATTCCCTCAGTGTACTCTTTTTATTTATTTAAATCATGGCTAACAAGTTAGGATCATGGAAAAAATTAGTACAAGAAAAAAAAGTGGTCACAGTTGACCTAAAAACAACAGAACAAATTAGTAAAATGTGGCTTCAATTTACATACATTTAAATAGGCAATGAATTAATAAAGCATTTCGTGGGAACGAATTCTTAATTTATTGGAACATCATATAAATATTTTTTTTCTGCATATGATGTGCAGGGCCCTGCAGAAACATATCCAGACGTTTTATATGAAGTGCCGTTCCAAACGCAATATTCTGATAACACATTGGAAGCAATAAGTTGCGAATAAATGGCATGAAAGCACAAAAGACAAAAAGCAATCACTCAGACCTGCAGACAAACTGCCTGTGGATGAAGCCTTCAAAGTTAGCCGAAATTTCAGTGTCTCTCAACACCATATATCACCCTCCTTACATTCAAGTGACAGGGAAAGTGGAGAAAAGATTAAGGGCTTGCGCACCGAGGAATGTTAATTGTGGTTGAAGCATGTGTGCTGAGTATAGACTAGTGCACGTTCAAGGCCAAATGGTTTGGAAACAATTAAAGTAATGGAGAAGAAAAAAGCGGAACGCCTTCTCTATCGCCCCTCACCTTCCTCAGATGAGCCCCAGTGTCACCCTTTTGATTGTGCCTTCATTTCTCACTTTATATTGCCTAGTGTCACTGCTGGCATGGCTCGGAGCATTTTGCAACTTGGATGTTTAAGTGTGTGAAAACAGAAAAAAGTCCATTGTCTACCTTAACTATCTTAATGCAAAGGGCACAGGGTTAAAAGCTTGATTAAATCTGGCCACCCTTCCAGCAAATCACACCAATGGACTCAAGGTAAAAAAATAAAAATAAATGGTTCTTCCTTTAAGAAGTCTTGTGCATGCAGATTATAACGCAGGATGCATCAGCACCACAACCAGTGTTAAATCTGCGAATGCTTTTACATTTGTTCCACCACCCAGTAAAAGCACACCCACATTAAGCTGAAAGGAACGCGCATTGACAGCCAGATGTGCCGTCTGTCGTTTATTTGGCTCTAGAAAGACTTTGGCCCAAGGGTGTGGAGTTCCCCTTCTGTTAAAGCTGTGATGTGACATCCCTGTTTCGAGGCCTTTTTTTACATTTTAAGTATCTGCCGCTTCATTCACGCCGTCTGTAATTTAGTCTTTGTAAAGTTAGTCAAAGCACCAAATTCAAAACGTGACTCAATGAAAGCAGTTTGAAAGAGATGCAGACATCATTCAAGGATAACAATTAGTGGAGTTCAACCCCTCGTAGCTGAACTTTGACCTCGTAACCCATGCAGTCTTTCACAAATCAGGGATTAGAACGCCATCTGATTGCATTTTGCTACAGATCATTACAGAGAATGAGAGGCGGGAGGGGATGAATATCTAATCAGATCCCCAAAGAAACAATCTAACATGTGTTCCTCAATCTATCTACCTTGCAAAGGCAAGCATCATTATCATCACTAATCAAAGTTTCTACATTTGTACGTTGTGATACATCATTTTGTGCGACAGGATTGAATGGCTTCTCAAATCTGTACCTTATTGGAGGATGTACTTGTCTTTCTTGCATTACAGGACTAAAAAGAGGAAAACATTTCAACATAGGCTCATTGGAAAAACTCAAAAAACCTACCTATACAATCTCCAGCTGAAATGAATACAAGTAGCAGTATAAGACCCATGACCGTCATTCTTTTTGCACATAAATTATGACTACTGAACAGATTATCGACCAATAAAGTTATATTTCTGTGTGGTTCCTTGTACAACACTACTATTCTGATGATGAAATCTGTGTCACACGCACTGTATGCAGACACTAGTGTATGCATAAAAACCGAAGTATACTTTGGCCATAACATTTCACTTTGAAAGCATTGTGAAATGTGCAAAAAGCAATATAATGTTATTTTGCATGTAATATACGTTTTTCCATAGACGTGAACTGAAAGAGGAGTCCAAGTAGCTCATTTGACTTTGAGCTGCAAGCTAGGGATAAGTCTTTAGAACACCTTAGCAACAACCTACCAACCACCAGAATGCTCTGGAAACCATGGAGAACAACCTGGCAAGAGAATAGAAAAGGGCCAACTTCAGCAGCATGGTGAGTTTTGCACAGAAAGCACTTCAGAAAATAAAAAAATAAAAATAAAAAACCTTGATTTAATATAAACAACAAAGAGAAGGGGGAAAAAGCCCCTAGATCAAAACTCAGTAGACTAGCTTTGTAGAGAAGTGTGAAATGTTTGCAGGAAAACAGGTGTGAGCCAAAGATGCTGAGAGAGCCTTACGGCACAGCACAAACGGTCTGCCTGCCACCTTCATTTCTAACCTCGCAGCCAACTGGTTTATCTGCTGTCACTTGCTCGGTAAATCACTCTTGCTAGTAGATTTCACACTCAGATAGAAGCAGCTCTAATTGGTAGTGTGTGTGGACAACAAAAGATGGTGACACCTTTGAACATTTGCTCTTACAACACTGGAAACCTTTTGTTTGCCACTTTGTAATTGAATTAGGGAGCCTCCTAAGGTTGTCCCATACATCTTGATGATAAAAGCTAGCATGTGGAATCCGCTATGAAAACATCTGGTGCAAATGATCAACATTTTTCCAAGCGAGTATTTTACCAGTTTCCATTCAGAGCTGATGTTTCTTTGTTGTGACAGGTAAAAGAGGAAAGCATAGAGAGGACTGCTGGTCAAGCTCAGTTCTTCTTATGTATGTCATTGCAAAGCAATGCCTCTACTGCATGTGCATTTAGCCTTGGAGGTTAAATGTCACATACAATATTCAATGTCACTATATAAATACGGAATTGTAAAAACAATGAGTAAAATGAAATGGGTAATTTGCAGATAATTACAAAATGTTAAATGCAACCTCTTTAAAGCAAAGAGGAACTGCAATGGAGAAACAATAACGAGTTAATTTTATAATATTGTTCACTTGCTAAAAGACAAAACTGATCATCTTTGAAGCATTTTGATACAAAAGTGGCCTCTTGAGTGAAAAATAGATCATGATGGCATTCTTCCTTAGAATTTGAATCGGATCATGGATTTATGACTATGGAGTAAACAATCATTCGGGGAGCTCTTGATTCTAATAGCTTTCTATTGCTGAGAAATGGATCCCATCCTGAACATCTGTGTGACATTGACTCTAAATAGCTTCCACCATGCCTTTCACGTGCTCATGAATTCCCTCATCTCGAATGTCTTCGATTTCTTATTGAATACACAATATAACCTATCACTCTCCATTGTGAGCAATTATTTGCCCAAGAATAATGTTCAATCATGTCCTTTACAATCTTGCGGAACTGCCGCTGGCAATTCAGGAAGATCCGTGTAACATGCCAGCAGGATTTTGGATGTTTCTGCAGATTCGACAGAATCGAGAAACACAACTCAGTTCACCAGCAACCACCCCATCCTCCTTTTCTTCAAGCAAATGTGCGATTTGACACAAGTGCCACTCCAGTGAGCTTGAGGCCATATGGGCGCCCTGTTGTAACAAGCATGCAATTAATCCTGAATTAGTCCACCCAATCTGCCACATGCTACAGTCTGACGAAGTCTCTGTGAGCACCCTGGGAAGCGGGCTAGAGAAGAGAGGAGAGCGTGTTAACGCTACGGTACACACGCGGCTTCCTGGAAACATCAGAGCATCCGTTCCACATTTGACTGACACCAGAGTTGTCATTCCAGCTACTACCATCTCCAGAGATTCAACACGGCAAGACAAGACGATGAATAATTTAAACAAATGAACACCCCGAGTTGGTGCACGGACAGATTACAAGGTTTCAGTGGAATAAAATGGATTCGGACCATTGCAGGATTTAGCTAGTCTGGATTATAGCTTTAATATTTAGCTTTATACTCATGATAAAAATAAATAAATAAATAAATAAATAAAAGCAGCTTAGGCATTCAAAGGGAGCTTAAATGTATTGTAGGTTGTTAAATCTGGTATGAGGATCTCAGGCAATAGCTTTTGACATTCTACTGAATAAAGATCAATGACAAGTAAGTGTGCTGAGATGATGAAAAGAAGAAATCTTAAGATTTCATACATTTGTGAAAAATACATTGATTTAATGACTTTAAAATTGTCAATTGATGTAAACATATAAAAAATTATCTGAATATGCGTATGCACAAGTTAACCTTTATGTTGAAAAAGGTTTCAAGGTTTTAAATTTGGTTATTTTAATTTACTTAAATGTATGCGAACCAGATTGCTTGAAACATTATTAGACCTGCTAAAAACTTAGACTGAACAACACAGTTTAATCCATTCAAGTTATATACTCTAATATAGATTTGCAAGCTTTTAAAGTCCATCAGTAAACATGAAGAAATTTTATGAACTATAACTTTCATAGTCATTTTTAAAAGTCCCCATTAAATGGCATTAGCAGACTTTTTAAATGAAAACATGACTTCTAAGTTCACCAAGAAAAGAAAGGCAGAACAGGATTTGCATTTTTTTAAATTTAATTTTCTAAAGGGAATTGATTAAATTGTGAAAAGTTGACTCTATATGACAGGTCATTGGAGGACGAAGGATTACATAGACAAACATTTTTTTTCATTGGAATAGCATGTGCTGATGAATCATTCACAATAAAACCAGTAATGTGTACTAAGAAAGTAAATAGAGTCAATTTTGATTTCATGCAGAAAAAGTAAATCAAATATGTTAGACAGTTAATCAAACTGAGTTAAGGCTTTTAAAAGATGTTTTAGTTTTTGTCTCTCACAATCATTATTAATCAAAGCCATTATTTAATCAAGTTAATATAAGCAATAAATTGCTATTGGCTATGTCAATACTTCTCTTCACTTTCGATCCATCACCTTGTTGGCCAAAGCTTGGGAAAACATTTAAAGCCACAGTATTTTTCCAGCTTAGCCATAACCACCATCTTTACTTTGTTTAAATTCTGCAGCTTCTGTGTTTGTTTTGATAAAGCGACCACTACTGTTGTTTCTATGGAACCCATGAATCACAGAAAACCACAGCCATGCCACATATAGCCCACTTTACATGCACATCCTACTTCAGTTTCTGAGATTCAGATTCTCATGTATCTAATTATGAATTATCACGGCTTTATTTTGGTAAGGTTTACTAGAACAGGTCCGTGAATCAAATGTTTCAACCTTCAAATCAAAGATTTCTTTTTGCTTTCTAGTTTTCTCAGTTGCTTACTTATGCTGCATGTTTCTTTGGGGCGTTTTCTTATCATATCTTGCTTAAAGCACCTGGATCCTCACTAGATCTTAGGCTTCCTTGAACTGAGGCCATCCACAAGTGCTACTGGGTCACCAAAATGTGGTGTTGTTTTTTTCACTATGTGTGTGTGCACCCATAGCTTTTGTCTTCCCAGACTTACCCAGAAGGTAGTGGGGCAAAGGTCGATTGCTGGCAGGGTGTGTCCTTGCAACAGTGTACTTGCATGGGTGCATTTCTGGGGCCCACTGCTGCTCTAAGATCCCCTGTTAGATTTGCCTGAGGCTGAAAAACACACAGTTAATATGTGCAGATCCAGCAGACGTTCTGGTGCTGTGGTGCAACAGAGCTAACCAAGCAATAGCAAGCAGCAGAAAGCTGACGGATACATGCTAAACGAGCAGCAGCCTAGTGGTTACTTCATAAGGTACAACACATGCACCCTGCAAATACATGCAAAAATGCAAGTGACAGCAAAAGACAAGTTATTTGTGAATGAGCGTGAGAGAGAGAGTGAAATTAGAGAAGTGACAGAAAAAAAGGAGAGAGGGGAAAATAACAGAGAGAGAAATAGAAAGCCTGGAAAATATTCTGTGTAAAAAAAAAAAAAAAAAAACACTTTTCCAGTGTGGGGGAAGGGAAGAGAGCACTCAAATCTGAAATCATGCTATGGCAGTACTACTATAACTAAAATAAAGCAATAATATAAGACAAAAGCTAAAAAAAATATACACAAAAGAGGATTAAAAAAATAGACATGAAATGTTGCTAACTACACTGAAAATACTCCACCCCAAAATGAAAACGTTTTAATTAATCGCTTACCCCCATGTCGTTCCAAACCCGTAAAAACTTAGTTCGTCTTCGGAACACAATTTAAGATATTTTGGATGAAGTCCGGGAGGCTTGAGACTGTCCCCTAGACTGCCAAGTAAATAACACTGTCAAGGTCCAGAAAAGTATGAAAGACATCATCAGAATAGACCATCTGCCATCAGTGGTCCAACCGTAATGTTATGAAGTGACGAGAATACTGTTTGTAAGCGAAGAAAACAAAAATCATGACTTTATTCAACAATTCCTTTGTCGAGGTCCAGAAAAATATGAAAGACATCGTCAGAATAGTCCATCAACAATTCCTTTGTCAACAGTCTCAGGAGACTGTTGACAAAGGAATGGTTGAATAAAGTCGTTATTTTTGTTTTCTTCGATTTCTTGATGTTATTTACTACAATCTATGGCAGGGGTTCCCAAATTTTTTAGCCCGCGACTCCCATGACAAATGCGCTGCTTCCCCACGACCCCGCACCTCCCCCACCCCACCTCAACAACCCCTCCCTTCGTGTGGAATGTACAGCAAATCGATTTTATGCCCAGTCTCAAAGCACACAAAGTTATATTTTATAGTTCTACATGCAGAATCAGTGTTACAATTCTGCATGAGCCGCTCGATATCCACCTGTTCTCTCTCGGAAAGTAATTGTGCAGCTATGTTGGGTTGAACTCAGTAAAGTTATTAGTTATTATAGAACTCATTATTCTGCCATCAAGAACCAGTCGAGAAGGTCTGAGCTGCTCACACACACACGCTCATGCTAATCCGTTATTTAGATGTGTCACTTTATGGTTTCCATGGTGACGCGTCATTGCTTGTCATGTGGCATACTGCAGCAACAACAGAGCTGAATTAACGATGATCTGCTTTTATGTCATTTTTACTTTTTTATTCAAAATATTCACAAATTTGTTAGATATTGCATGAAATAGCTGATAATCCGACTGTCAAATATATGCAAGTGGAAGTGTTTTGTTGTTTAAACACCTTTATAATGATCGCGTTAGTTGAGCTGTATGCGCGATGGGCACCGCCATCTTAGTTTGTGCCGCAGACGCAGTTCAGAGAATCAGATCTGTTGGATTTACAACACGTGAATTCATCCACTTCTCCCGTAATACATAAAAGTAAGTGGCTGGTGAACTGGGAGAATAATAGAGTAAACTTTAAAGTTACTTACACAATTTGTATCTGATATGAATAAAACGTGTCTAATTATAATGAAAAGGATTATTATTGCCTCTTCCTTTGACATCAGTGTGTATTTTACAAACTCTAAATGTATTGGTTTTTTTAGTACTTGTATGTCTGAAACCTAAAATAAACATTATGTGGTTGAAAGCACTGAAAAGTTGTGATGACAGCTTTGAGCGCGCCTGACTCTGGCTCAGTGCCAGCCAATGCGCGAGAGCATGTTTGAATGCAACTTCATGCACTGACCGGTGTGATCGTACACTCCAGGGACCAGCCTAGACTAATCACACAATATCTTAAATTGTGCTCCGAAGACAAACAAAGCTTTTACGGTTTTGGAACGACATTGGGGTAAGTGGTTAATAACAACATATTTATTTTGGGGTGGAGTAACCCTTTAAGGTACCTATAGTTATATTAATATTAATATATATATATATATATATATGTACAGACCAAAAGTTTGGACACACCTTCTCATTCAAAGAGTTTTCTTTATTTTCATGACTATGAAAATTGTAGAGTCACACTGAAGGCATCAAGGGCTATTTGACCAAGAAGGAGAGTGATGGTGTGCTGCACCAGATGACCTGGCCTCCACAGTCACCGGACCTGAACCCAATCGAGATGGTTTAGGGGTGAGCTGGACCGCAGACAGAAGGCAGAAGGGCCAACAAGTGCTAAGTATCTCTCGGGGAACTCCTTCAAGACTGTTGGAAGACCATTTCAGGTGACTACCTCTTGAAGCTCATCAAGAGAATGCCAAGAGTGTGCAAAGCAGTAATCAAAGCAAAAGGTGGCTACTTTGAAGAACCTACAATATGACATATTTTCATTTTTTTCACACTTTTTTGTTATGTATATAATTCCATATATAATTCCACATGTGTTAATTCATAGTTTTGATGCCTTCAGTGTGAATCTACAATTTTCATAGTCATGAAAATAAAGAAAACTCTTTGAATGAGAAGGTGTGTCCAAACTTTTGGTCTGTACTATATATATATATATATATATATATATATATATATATATATATAGTATATGTTTAAGCAATGAGTATACTCAAATATTTAAAAAAGTTACACATACTAATCAGTGCTGTCAAATCGAAATAAAAATTGTTTTAAATATATACATATAAATATGCACAGTACACAAACATATACTATGTAAACAAACAAACTTTTATTTTGCATGTGATTGATCCCGATTGATCGATTTGATAGCACTAATACAAATATATTATATATGCAAATAAAGCCAGTAAATTCACATGAAAATGCAGCACAAAATAATTTAATCTGACTTTTTCAACTCTGCATAAGAGATGATACTTTCTGAGTGCAAAACTGTGTTTGATGTAGCCTGTTATCATCTACATCTCTGCTCATTAGCAAAAGTATCTATTTTTAAAGCAGCTGAAGTTCTTTCACACTATAGTGACATGCACCAGTATTATGATAATAAGTTAGCAAAAGTAGCTTGTTGTAACTGTAAAATCTACACTACTTTCCAACTACTTAGTTGGCTACTTCCCAACACTAATGCACACAGTTTATTAATCACATAAATGTCTAAATGAAAATATATTTTTAAATTAAAAATTTGAATTTCTTATTATTTATTCAGACGAGACATTTTACACTAAACTGGATTAAAAAGGCAACACAAGTTATTTACTGCACTAAACATCGCTCAGTGAATCAAACAAAGCAGCGAAAAGAGCTCATGTGTA